>NC_081409.1:819647667-819697667 GCF_030272615.1 Cryptomeria japonica
GGCCTAAAATCCTTATGGGTGGATTTGGTTGAAGTTATTATGAGGTACATTCCTCTAGATGGTCTCTACAAAATTATTTTTTACCTAAAATTTCACTATTTTCAGCCATTTTAGGCATCATAGGTGTATTTGAATTCCATTTTATATCCTATTGTCTTTCTGTCATTATGTTAATTCTCATCACAAGAAATAGGGCTCTCTTATTCTCTATTAGGATTTTATTCTTCTGATTGTTGAACATGCCAAATCCTTAGAGATTAAACCCCATCCCTTAACATCTAGAAAGAAAAATATTCACTGTGCCCAAAATGTTCATTGGCATTATAGTGATGAGTCAACAAAGTCTGAAACCTCTAATGAAGATGCCTTCCACCTGGGAACCCATTGAAAGAAATCCTCTTCTAAAGGTAACATTCTCTTTTACTGAAAATGATGTGTCTAATAAGGATGGTTCAGACTATGCCCCCTCAGATGAATTTGTTTTTTATTCCTATAGCCTGGGCTCTACTCAAAAGAGTAAAACTAGAATACATCCTTCCTCGGATGGAACAAATAGGATTTTTAAGCTCTGCCCTACCTCTAGCATGAATAGGAAAGCCCCTCCCCCAAATAATCCTCAAGGAATTAAGTTTTTCAAAACAAAGTGGCTAGAAACCCCAATGGGATTCTTGGGAATAAACAAAATCTGCACTTTCATATTGAAATCCTAGTCACATAAGACAAAGCTACCCCCATTGGTAAAGATATGGAATCCTTTATTGCAGATTTCAGGGCTAGAGAAGTTGTGGTGAAAGTGGCTATAGAAGGTCAAACTAGTTTTTTTCAACTGGTGGTCATAGAGATCTCTGGTTTCAAAAGGAAGATCAATTACCTTACTATGGGAAAGAATACCTTGAATTCGCCTTCTTTGAACACTAAAAACAACTTCCTTGAGGTTAATTAGAAACTTATGACAAATGTCAAAGTCAGGAAGAATTATTATGAAGAAAAAGTAATGAACTTGGAGGTGGCTATGGATAGGATCAATGAGAAGCTGAGAGTAGTCATTGCAACGAGTAGAATTGCCATGACCAAAAGAATAGGGGGCCTTCAAAGTTTAAATGAAAAATATCAATCTCTTAAGGTTTACCTTTCAACCACTCATGCCTTCCCCTCAATTTTGGTTTGCAGAAAAGGCAAGGTGAAGGAGCCCATCTAGGAAGGTGAGTCCTAGACTAATAAAGGACCTTCAGCTCACACTCAAAGTAGGGATAAATTTAAGCAGGTTAAAACTAGTGATATGGAGAAATCCATAGCAATGTTACACCACTCCAATAAAAGATAACTTTCTATAGGAAATATCGATGAGTTCCCTCCCTTTCCTTCTGACTTGCCTTACAAATCAGGGAATAAAAGACCCATCTCCGTCCATAAGATCGAGGAATATAAGTAGCTCCTACTCCTATCGATAAGTAGCATTCATGTAGACCTCTTTTTCAACCCCATTCTATTCATATGGAAACTCCAACTATATCTAAGGGGGGGATCCTAGCCCCTTTTATATTATTGTAACAACATTTTCTTTATACTGACCGAAAGTAGGTAGGGTGGTGTGGACCTTGGTTCATGGGCTGGAGCCTCTTGGGAGCCTCCACCCCATGAGAAACACCACACGTTATTATAGTAATGCCAAAACTCACAAGTGTGGATTGGGCAAGAATTATACAACTTTATATAGTTGTTATTGGGAAGTAAGGAAAGGAACAACAAATATTTTTCTACTTTGAAATTGGAATTAAGATTCTACTCTTTTTTTAATTGCCACTCACAACAATTTCAAAGAGGTTAGCTTTTGGTGTGGTGGAACTATCATTGCCACTCACAATAATTTCAAAGAGGTTGGCTTTTAGCCATCATAAATAATAGGGTAGCCCCACTATTCTAACTAAAACCCTCATCTAAAGCTGCCTTAGAATGGTAGGGGAAGGATTCCGGTTTCACACATCTGAATGCCCTTCTTCTCTATCCAAGATGAGGGCGAATAATCTAATAATAGGGATCATCTTTATGAACAAAGTGAATATGAGGTTATCACTCACCTGAATGTATGAAGGTGAGGAGGGGCCTTACCTATGATGCACTTTGTTCAGGAAAGTTTATTCCTCACATGAACTCACTTTGTGAATATGAGTGGGAATAATCTATAAATAGGGCTCATCTTCATGAATGAAGATGCCCTACTATTCGGCAATGCGAGATTCTATACGTAACATGAATAATATAATAAGGGCTCCCCCTAGAATATAAGTGGCCAAACATCGGTATAAGCTTTATTATTTTATAAGTGCTCGGGATAAGAAGAATATCAGTTTGGTTTAAGCGAGTCAGACTGGTTTCAGCGAAGCTAACAAAACCTATACCCAGTGGAAGCAATCAACTCGTTCTGTGGTTCACCCGAATGCATATTTTGGGTGGTGGGGTCTATATATACTGAACTTCCTCAGTAGTTTAGAGCATGTATGGTCTGGCCAATAGAATCACTCTAGATTTTCAATATCCCTATGAACCAGCACCCATAACTTCATATAGAATTCTTATACATTTCGAGCCAAGACTCATCAGTTTTTATGATCGATTGGGGTGATACACTATTCATAATCATAATGATCCCAAGGATACACACTAAACCCTCAGAATGATTGAATTTAGGTTTTTCCCTAATCCCATTACTTCATAGATTATGATCAAATGTGCACTACCATATTCATCATACTCTATAATCACATGGGGTTATGAGTGATCGGAGTTCTTAATCATCAAGATGAACTAGGATATGAAGAATACACACTAAATCATCATACACTCATTAATGGAATATTGATTTCACCAACCTAACCCACATTATTCTTTATTTATAGTGTGTGGTTGTCTCTCTTTTAGCACATTTTCATCACCCAACCCACCCATTAGAAGGGGGCTTTCAACCACCAACACCCACAAACACACACTTATTGATGGATGTTTATCATTGATTAATATGAAGAATATGGATATTGTAACTCAGTTAGGTGTGGTGTTTTCTCTCTATGTTATCTCTAGTTACCGAAGGCATACGAGGACTTAACTTCATAGAGAGCCTTTGAACCTTAAGATAGGGGCGAGATAGAGAGAGATAGATGTTTGTTTGTTGTGCTAGAGAATGCTTTCCCTATACTTCCTTTTCCTAAGACCCCTTCTTTTTCGTATCATCTGGGCTTATTATTTGATTTGTTAGATGGGCTAGATGAAGTAAGAGAGAAAGAGATAGGGATTTTATATCAATAGGGATTTTATCGAGAAAAATGTTATGAATGTTCAAATATTGAACAAAATTTTTTAATCTCTGGGTTTTTAGACCCTGTTTTTTATTGTTTTTGTTGCTTATTGGCCTTGCATATGGGTAAAAGCACAAAGTTGTGTCACACTTTTATAAAGGAAATGGCAAATGCTAATTCAAATTTTTAAATTGAATCAATAGAAAGTGAAATATATGTTTTGAATTTTGAAATGATCTAAACTAATAAAAATTATATTTTTTGTGTATTTTTTGTTTGTAACTTGTTTAAATTTTTTTTTCTTTTTAAAAATTATATTTTTTGTGTATTTTTTGTTTGTAACTTGTTGATAAAATACTAAAATCAAAGTTACACGAGGTGTCACTTTATATAGTAAATCTTATCTTTTTCTCCTCAATTTTTGTGTGTTTGTTGATAACTTGAAACTTTATTGTAAAATTATATTTTTAACTATTTTTTATGTATATATATTTTTTAATAACTTTGTAAAATTGTGATCTTAAAGTTTCCAATAATGCAGTAAATCTTTTCCCGCGTAAGGAAAAGCAGAGGGCTAAAATCAGAAAAGCCACAGGGGCCTATTATGAAGCCTCCAATATCAACAAAATATGGGGTTGGGTTTTGAATGCCATAATGGAATAAATAACTATTGAGGACCACTTTTCCAGGGCCCACACTTATCACTTTGTGTTAATAAACAACTTCAGGCATGAGAAAAGGGTCTCCATACCCTACTATCTCTTCAGGCCCCTTTCTAGGTCACTCAATAAACACAACAATAATCCCTCGAATCCGGTGCTCCATTGTGGGCTCCTGTTGCTCATTTATGAGCACTGTAAAATCCTTGCCATGTAGGAAAACAAGAGGTTATCCACTTCTCCAGGGAAAGGCAAGAGAAAGCTGGAGGAAGGAGAACCCAACAAGGATGAGGCTACTTCTAGAAAAAAAGCAAGAGTGCCACTGAGATGAAAGCCCATGATGAAAAGAATGAAACAGAGGAAACTAGAAAAGAGGGTAGTGAAATGGAAATGGACAAATCAAAGAGTGAGGATAGTTGGAAAGATGAGGATGTGGGTGCAGAGGATGAAGAAGGTGATAAGGAGTCCGATAATGATAGCCCAATTCGCAGTGCTAGCTTAAGCAATGACAACCAACCTATTGTGGATATGGATGATAAGGATAATGAGGAAGAAGATTTAAATTCTAAGAGGGAGAAGAACAAGGAACCTAAGAAGGATATGGCTAAGGATAGTTTGAGTGAGGATAAGGAAAGCGTTGGAGAAGGGTTATTCCTGGATAACCTTAAAAAATTCACTGAGGCTAGATTGGGTTATGACAGATGGACATATGAACTATTGAAGAACTTGGAAAAAAGGGTAAATAGATGGATGAGAAAAGGAAGGAATATGAAAGGAATCAAAAGCAATGGAAGCAGGAAATGGAAGAAAAAGTTAAAAAAATGGCAGCTCAGATAGACCAACTGGAAGAAGGCAGAGTGGCGATGAAAAACTTGTTGGGTATTATCCTGAATATCCCGTCTGCAGTTACAAAAAACCTAGAGGATATTTTGAAGGTCCTCAATAACTCTAGCTCTCCCAAATCAGTGGTGGACATCGACATGGATGAAGATGCAATCAAGATTGGAAGTGGGGAAGCTACACCTAGTGGAGCAGCAAAGAGAACTAGAGCAAGTGTTAAGAAATTTGTTGTTGCTTCTGCTAAGGATATCCCTAATATTAGGGATAATATCAAATACCTATATGGGATTAGCAGTAACTTGGCTAATTCTCTGAAAAATATAAATTAGTTCCTTTTGTCAGGTCTGGCTGGTTTTTTGCTGGTTTTTTCTAGTTATTTTGCTGGTTTTCCTAATGTTTGTTCCTCTTGGTTTCTTAATTCTTTTATCTTGTAAGGTCCTTTTGTAAAGGGTTTTGGGGGCCCTTGAAAACCTTCTTTTACTTTAATCAAAAACTTGGTAAAATTATGTCTACTAAACTATAACTCTTTCCATTTGGCGTCACCTTTTTTGCTTAATTATTTATTGAAATTGAAAAAGAATTATATCATCTTGACATATATCATCTTGAAAACTAGCATCTAAGTTTTCCTCAATTTAAAAAAAGTGAATATCTTACAATTGTTAGACAATTCAAATAATTGGAAGACAACTAAGAGAGGGGGGTGAATAAGTTGTCTTAGATTACTGGAAGCATTAGCAATTTAAACTTTAATACTAGAACCCAAAATATTAATACTGAAATAGAAGATAAACTAATTAAGGATAAACAATAATCACAGAATAAATACCATCCACATAAAACCAAGATTTGTACATGGAAAACTCGGTAAAGAGAAAAACCACGGTGGGAAGCCTACCCACAGTTAGATAATACCTCTGCAGTAAGTATGTGAATTATAATTGAGGGGCTTGCACTTGCAGGAAGGTCAACAACCTAGAGCACACTTCTCATCACAAAATGAGCCTCACTAACTATTTAGAAACCCACACTACAATACAGAGAAGTGTTGAACTGCAAAAGATAGCATCTCCTATGCCTGAGTACATTTCTTGTTTAAGCTCAATATCAGAGGACTAAATCCTCTTACATAAACCCAATTCGATCTCCAATGATCGACTAACTCCTCTTCTTGAATGATATTACATTATTAGAATATTACATTCCTTGACCATGACCTCTAACAATAACCATGATGATCTACAATGAGATCTTACATCTATTTATACAAAATCCTCGATCATAATCAATTAGGTCGGCCACCAGACAATAAACTAATTACATAATTATAAACCATGTCAGACTTAGGGCAAACAAATAATATCAACACATAAGACATCCCAAAAATATATCAATAGGTCCTATCCACAGGCTATATTAAAGACAATCCATAACCTAGATCAACCAGGACCCAATATAGGTTCATACGCTTCAACAATGATCTACATCCACCAAGTCTTGAACATGATCACTGTTAAGTGTATAGCTTCCATCAGATTGAATAAATCAATATATATATATATATATATATATATATATATATATATATATGCATATTTATTAAATCATATATATTAAACAACATGTTCTATATAATCTTGATAACTATCGGGTTGCATTAGTTAAGACAGCTAAGAACCATCGATGTTAATTAATGCAATGGATGAGAGATGGAGGGTCATGACTCTATGTGGCATAAAACCACGTAGAAGTCATGCCCCTACGTGGGCATGGCTCTTCGTCTTCCTATAGATACCCAAAGAACAACGACACTTTCGGGTATGTTGATCAATCACCATGGGAATCTCATAACCCAGAAAACTATTGATATTGAAATGAAAAATTAATATTATAGAATTATATTTAGATACAAATCGAATGAAACAATATTAATTGCAGTCATCTCAATTAAAGTCCATCCTTGTTAAATATCATAAGACTGATATCTTCTTTATTTTTGATCAAATTCCTTAACATGGTATCAGAGCCAAGTTGGTAGACAAATAATAAAAAATAAAGACAACTCTTTTCAGACTTGCATTTAGAATCAAAGGAAAGAAATCATAGTGAACAGTGTTAGAGTGGAGGATAGAATTGAAGGTGCATCCAACTTTGTCTCATGGACAATTCGAATAACAACAATTCTTCAAGAACTCGAATTAGATGCATACATAGAAGAAGACACTAAGATGCCTAAAGATGAGCCAAAGAAAACAACCTGGAAAAGACACAACAACAAGGCTATGGGTCCACATACATCAGAATGAACTAACTTTAAAATTTTACTTGTTTTCCTAGTACTATTTTGTAAAGCACCCTTAGTATTTTTACTTAGGGCACATCCTTTGCATGCCCCTGAATGATATTGCTTTAACTTAGGTAGGCTTGTGACAAGGTTTCCCATTGATGATAAAGTTGTTAAAGATCACAATCTTCCAACCATCTCAAAACTTACTATAGCTTATGATATGTTCAAGACCATTTCAAACTCATATGAACTAAATAATGCAAGCAGATTGCTCACCTTAAAGTAGCAATTAATGCATATCTACATGAACAAAGTAGAATCAATTACATCCTATTTCATGAGGAATTCAGAGTTAAAAGACCAATTATCAACTATTGGAAATAATGTAGATGACTTGGAGCTATGTCTAATAGCACTTAAGGGATTACCATCCAGTTGGGAATCCTTTTCTCAAAGCATTAGTTCTTGTCCGACAATACGAAAATTTGATCAACTCAAGAATGATTGCACTCAAGACAAATCTTGGCTAATCACAAGAGGATTGGGTTCAAACAAAGAGGGAGAAATTCAAGCACTACATGCTAACACAAGCAACAAAGGGAAGAAAAGGAAGTTCAAATGGAAGAGAGGAAATAACCACAAAAGAAGAGACTTCTCCAAGATTCAATGCTACAACTGTGATAAATTTGGACACACTCACATATTCTTTCCAGAAAGGAAGAAATCTCAAGCAACCATAGCTAAAGTCAAGGAAGTAGAGAATCCTCTATTTTTCCTAGCCTTATCTAGTCAACTAAACTCAAACAAACATATGTGGATAATCGATAGTGGAGCCTCTCAACACATAACCGGATTTAGAGATCAATTTGAAACCTTTGAAAGCCACTCAACTGAAGAAGTTACAATAGGAGAAATTATAGCTATCCAGTGAAAGATCAATTTGAAACCTTTGAAAGCCACTCAACTGAAGAAGTTACAATAGGAGATAATTATACCTATCCAGTGAAAGGAATTGGGACTTGCTCAATTTAATTAAGAACAAGAGTTACACTATAATTGAAAGATGTTATTTTTGTACCAGGTATCAAAAGGAATTTAGTCTCCATTTCAATACTAGCTGATCAAGGATATCGTGTCACCTTCCATGAAGATAAAGTTCTACTCTAGCCTAAAAATTCTAATATAAAGAATTCTATTCCTATAGGATCTAGAGATGGTAGTTTATCCAAATTATGTAATATTCAAAAACAAGCACTAAATCATGAAGTATCAAACTCTAATGAAATTTGGGATAGAAGATTAGGACATTTTTGATTTAGTGCCCTACCTTCTATAGGAAAGATTACCACAGGATTACCAAATCTAAAATCTAATCATGTTGGAACTTGTAAAGGATGTGCTCTAGGGAAGAACACAAAAAGGTCATTTCTCTCAAGTGAACACAAATCCAAATTTGTACTAGAACTTGTCCACACTGATTTGTGTGGTCCAATGTCATTACCATCACTAGGGGGTTTCTTGTATTACGTGATATTTGTTGATGACTACTCTAGGAAAACTTGGATCTATTTCATAAAACTCAAGGAAACAAATGAAGTGTTATCAAAATTCAAATAATTTAAATCCTTAGTGGAAAATCAAACTGAAAAGAAAATAAATAGTCTAAGATAAAATAATGCAGGTGAATACATCTCTGAAAATTTTAAAGAATTCTGCATTTTTGTTGGGATTAAGAGAGAGTGTACTGCATCTTATAATCCTCAATAGAATGGAGTCATAGAAAGAAAAAATAGAACCATCATCGAAGCTACTAAAGCTATGATGCATGATCAAAATCTACATATCATATTTTGGACTGAAGCCTCAAATACAACTGTGTATATTCAAAACAAATGTCCTCATTCAATCCTAGAGAATATAACACCTGAAGAAGCCTTTGTAGGAAATAAACTAGATTTAAGCCAACCTAAGAATCTTTGGTTTTCATGTATATATTCACATTCCTAAAGAAAAGAGAACCAAACTAGAACCCTCTAGGAAGAAAGGCATATTTATTGACTACAGTGAAACCACTAAAGCATATAGAGTCTATATTCCAGGGTGAAGATCTATTGAAATTAGTAGATATGTCAAATTTGAAGAAGATGTTGCTTATAAACTCTCTCTAAGTGCAGAAGATGATCAAACCATAGAATCAGGTGAAAATCTTAGAGTTGAGAATCAGAGGGAGAATATCATAGAAAATTATGAACTTCAATCACCTAATTTTGAGAATGCTAAAAATCCAAACAACAAGAAAAGACCACTATGGGAAAGAATGATGATTGAAGAAAATAATGTGGAACCTGATGAAATCTTCGAAGATAATAAGAAATCAAGAAGTCAATCATGCTATGTTGCACTCATGACCGAACTTACAAAATCTGAACCATGAAATGTTGAAGAAGCCTTAACATGTCAAGCTTAGAAAGATGCAATGATTGAGGAATACCAATCTATATTAAAGAATGATGTCTGGGATATTGTATCTAGACCAAAAGACAAATCAGTTGTCTCATGAAAGTGGTTATTCAAAATCAAATATGTACTAGATGCTAGTATTGAAAAACACAAAGCCAGATTCATTGCTACGGGGTTCTCTAAAATGGCTGGAATTGATTAGGAAGAGACATTTCCTCCAGTTGCCTGATATATTTCTATGAGAACCATCATTACCATTGCAGCTTCCAAAAAGTGGAAAATAGACCAAATGGACATAAAGACCTCTTTTTTGAATGGTATTATTGAGGAAGAAGTAGGCATAGAATAATCTGAAGGTTTTTCTACACGGGATAGAAATCTCAATGTGTGTAGACAAAAAAAGGCTCTCTATGGCCTTATGCAAGCTCCTAGGGTATGGTATGGAAGGATAGATAGTTATCTCTCAAAACTAGGATATTCCAAAAATGAAGCAGATTCTAACATATACTTCAAAATATTTGTGAGATTTTGCCAAGATCAAGAGGCAATGGAAAGCACAAATAAGAGAGAATAAAATAGATGATAGAAATAAACTGTATTCTATCAAGATGAAAAATATGATCAACTAGATCATCAATCGATATATACAATGAATATGATCTTGCTTGTATAGGAAAGGCTATATGGCTATGTGAGCACACAAACATTACATGTGGCTCAATAAGAAACAAGGGTAGGTAGGAAATAGGTGTGGGTAGGTAAGAGAAACAATATAATAGTCCACATGAGGTGGATCACCCATTGAATGTGGAGTGTAACAACAAGATCACACCATAAAAGGTGGAAATTCTCCTACACACACTATCCCAATGTGGCACAAACACCCAAGTGTCTCATACCCAAACTACTATGAAATGCATTTCCTAAGTAAACTTAAGTAAGGTGTAATAATATCCAAGATGAATAATTATTTACATCAACACCCCCCCATAAGTGCAACTTAGGGGAATGCACTTAAGTCTACAATGCAATTGAGTAATGCAAGATGTGTCCCGACTACTAGGCCATGTTAGGTACCCATGTACAAATGCAAATGCATGAAAACCAATGCAATGAAATCTCTCACAAAGTGGGGAAAGAGAGAAAAACCCAATGGGAAAAAACCCTCCCCCAAAAGAGAGATGAAAACTAGATACAAAGAACTCTCATAGAAGTATGTGAAGAACAAAACCCCATGTGAGGAAAAAGTCCCCCCCCATATGAGAGAAGAAGAAGAGAGACTAAGAAGCCCCCCCTCAATCTGGAATCTGCACCAATGATAGAAACTCGAAGATGAATGAAGAAACTGCTCCATGAACGTCGAACAACATTCCTCCTCGTAGGAAGAAACAAAACCAAAGGTGTATCCATGAATTCTCCCCAACCATGAAGGGAATATGAATAAAAAATACTCATGATGAAAGGAATCTCTGAAAACTGCTCAAGTGTCCCCATGTCGATGCTGAAAGGTACCCCCTCCAAAGGTGGTAAACTGTGCCACACTGCTAAAAAAGGCACTCCAAGATCTAGTGGAGATGAATGTAGAACAATATCCAAAGACTCATATGTCTCCTCAAAAGATTAAGAGACCTCCTCCAATTATTGTACAAAATTTTCCACAATCATGTCAACCTCTAAAGATTGATCATGTAGAGAATGCACAATAGGGTCAGAGTTATCCCTCACAACAATCAAAGAAGGATAATCTTCATCAAAGAGAAGATGAATGTCATGAATGGTGTCTCCCAAATCTGCAATGTAGGAGTCCCCAAACAAACCTGCAATGTCTATCAAGTAGGCATCCCAATCAACTGAAGCTGGTAGACATGAAATATCCTGCTGCACTAAATCATAACAAGGCAAAACTATCACACTAGCTGCATCATCAGGTGCAATATGTGGTGTGATATCAATAGAAGGAGATGAAATGCAAGGCTTAAGAACAGGGTCACATGTGAGAATCCCCAAGCTCAAATGCCCAAAGTTCTCCTCAAAATCTGAATCATCAACATAGGAAGAACCAACCTTATCAATAGGACCAAAATCTGAAAAAGAGTACAACTGAGATGCATGATCAACCACCCCAGTCGCAATGATAGCTCCACTCTCTAAGTCTTTAATGATAACTGAATCAGGTGTGAACTCCACAGTTTTCCTAGTTGCCCCATGTGTGATTTGATAGATGGAAAGAAGATTATTTGTCAAGTGGGGTACACACAACACATGATTGAAGGAATTATCCCCAATGGCAATAGATCCTTTCCCAATCACATCCATGTATGTATGATTGCCCATCAAAATCTATGGCATGTGGCAAGGCTCAAATGTAGAAAACATATACTGCGAAGATGCCATATGATGAGAAGCCCCTGAATCTAGAAGCCATCTCCCTAAATCAGGACTTGTAGTAGCACAAAGAGCTTGTCCCTTTCCTTTATTTGTCCCAAAAGAGTGATCCTTTCCTTTATCCTTGGAAGAAGAAGCCGATGTAGACATTCTAGAAGGTAGGTTGATTCTATTCTTCTCAAGAAGATTCTTCAACTCATCAATATCCTTCTTATAACAATGATGTTCATCATGTCTTGTCTTCTTACAATATCCACAAAAAAGATTGTCCTTATATGATTTCCTCTTAGGTGAGAATGGTGAATCACCTTGTTGTGGAGAGGAAGATTGTGCTCCATCTTGTTGTGGTTTTGACTTAAGTTGCTTTTGATTCTTGCCTTTTCCTTGATTACTTTGATTCCTTTTATTAGCCACCAAAGCTTGTGACTTTGAAGATTTGAGAATCCCCATTGTGGTCAACTTAGATTTCGCAAGTATCAACATCTCCATGAATGAATCAAATGAGGGAGAAGTGTATGAGGAACCTTGAGCTAACCTATGGGTGTGAAAGCTAGATACAAAGGTTGCATACTCTGAAGGAAGCTTGTCCAACAAGTTATAAACCAATTGAGCATCCTTTTTGTCAATTCCACAATCCTTTAGCTTTGCTCTTAGCTTAGTTGCTTTTGTGACATAATCTTGGATTGTATCAAAATCCTTGAGATCCAAAGTTGTGAGTTCACTATCAAGCTTGTAGCCCTTAATCTCATCAACTTGACCATACAATTTCTTAAAAATTTCCCAAGCCTCTTTAATTGTTGTACACTTATCAATGTGAAAAATGAGGTCATCTGATACATACTTTCTAAGAGTTCCAAGTGCCATAGAATTCTTAGTAAGCCATTCAATTTGAGCATTAGGATCAGCCTTAGGATCGGGTGGTGCTATAATAGTTTCATTTACATAATGAATGAGTCCTTTTTCCATTAGTTTACTCCATGCCTTAATTTTCCATGATGCATAATTATGAGGAGTTAAAAGTGGAAATTTAGGAGAACCCATAGCACAAAACTGAAAAAACACAAGATAGAGAGAGGCACAATCACAGAAGACACCCTCCCAAAATACTCAATCAAGAAATCCCCCCAAAATGGTGATTTTGGCACTTTATGCTTAGTGCATATACAATGGGCCACTTGCAAAATAAGACAAAGTGGACTTCTGATTTCAATTTAAAACTTCTCAAAATGAGATCTAAGAGATTTCAACAAATACTGCTAGTGATCTAAACTGAGATCCAAGCAAAATGCAAGTACCAAATATGCCAAGAATGGCCAAATATAGAAAGTATAATTTCTACTTAAAATCACTATAAACAGATGGCAGATTATGAAAGTAGATGAAAAAATATGCACTTTAAAAAAAACGACACCTGAAAAGGAGTCCACATGAGCCCAAATGAAGCCTCCAAAATTGTAAAAATTGGGATTTTGTGATTTCCAAAAAACTTGTATCCAAAAATTATAAAAATCCTACACCACTATATAGATCAAGAAATTCTACCCCAAAACAAAAAAAATTGCTCGAAAAAACGAGTCCAGATGAGTGAGATATCACTATTTGAAAAATGCCTACAAAATTATAATTTCTGGAAAATTTCTGCCGCAGCGTCAAACTTCAAATGCCACTAGATTTGGCTTCTGAAGTCCGATTTGGATGAAACAAAAGGCAAAACTGACTTTCTTGGTCCTCCTCAATCCAATGGTGACCTCAAATTTGACCCATTAAGCTTCAATAATAACCTGCAATAGAAAGTTCCAAAATACACAACCCCAAATAGCATCAAATTTCTCTCAATTAGCAAACCAATGACACTCTAATGGCTCTGATACCATGTGAGACGTGGACCACCTCTGATACCATGTGATATTTTGCCAAGATCAAGAGGCAATGGAAAGCACAAATAAGAGAGAATAAAATAGATGATAGAAATAAACTGTATTCTATCAAGATGAAAAATATGATCAACTAGATCATCAATCGATATATATAATGAATATGAGCCTGCTTATATAGGCAAGGCTATATGGCTATGTGAGCACACAAATATTACATGTGGCTCAATAAGAAATAAGGGTAGGTAGGAAATAGGTGTGGGTAGGTAAGAGAAACAATATAATATTCCACATGAGGTGGATCACCCACTGAATGTGGAGTGTAACAACAAGATCACACCATAAAAGGTGGAAATTCTCTTACACACACTATCCCAATGTGGCACAAACACCCAAGTGTCTCATAACCAAACTACTATGAAACGCATTTCCTAAGTAAACTTAAGTAAGGTGTAATAATATCCAAGATGAATAATTATTTACACCAACAATATTGGATGGTGACATGTTAATACTTGTTCTCTATGTTGATGACTTGATAATAGGAGAAGGTAACCTTATTGCAAAATGCAAACAAGATCTTGTGTCTGAATTTGATATGAAATATCTAGGCCTAGTGCACTATTTTCTGGGCCTACAAGTATGGCAAAAAGAGAATTATATTTTCGTAAATCATGGAAAATACACCACTGATATCCTGACCTAATTTAGTATGATAGATTGTAAAATTCTCTCCATTCCAATGGAAACAAATCTTCATAAGCTCAAAAGTGAAGCAGCAGATTCAGAACCTACATATCCTACATACTATAGACAAATCATTGGATCTCTTATGTATCTAGTAAACACTCACCCTGATATTTGTTATGCTACCAATGTGTTAAGACGTTTCATTTATGAACCTAAGAAGATTCACCTAATGGTGACTAAGCATATTCTAAGATACTTGTCTGGCACTATTGGACTAGGCCTGAAGTACAAAAATGTTTAGATACAACTCCAAGGGTATTCTAATTCCGACTGGGCAGGTAGTTCCATTGATTGTAAAAGTACAACGGTGTATTGTTTTAGCACTTGCTTAGAGTTCCACTGAAGGCGAATATATGGCTGCCTCCATGGGAGCACATGAGGCAGTGTGGTTAAGAAAATTGCTAGTTGGACTATTTGGGAAACCACTAGACTCCACTGTGATTCACTATGATAATAAAAGCTGCATCAAACTTTTTGTAAATCCAGTCTTTCATAATCGATCCAAGAATATAGAGATCCCATTCCATTACATACAAGATATGGTAGAAAAAGATGTTATCAAATTGACCTACATCAGCACTGAAGAGCAAAGTGTCGACATATTCACCAAACCTCTTGCAAAAATGAAAGTGGAATACCTTAGAGGTAAACATGGCATGACTAAATTATAATGGAAAATTATAATATTAATATTGTTCATATGTGATTTGATATATTTATGAATATCTTGGATGCAATATTGCATGTATGTGTTGTGTCATGAAAGGTGACGATCTTTCATGTAAGTGTAAGATCATTATTGTTAGGTGAGGACTTTAACAATAGCCTGATCTGTTATCAAGATTAACTATATTAAGTTGATGTCCCGAAATGTGCCGGAAATATTGATACTAAATTCCCTATGAATACTTACTGATTTATTATCATTAAATGATTGTTCAGAAATATGTAATAAATTATGATAACAACAATATCATAATTGACTACATTAATTTTCTATCCCGGAATGTGCTAGATATCATGATACTAAATTTGTTTCACCTATGATAATGACATGTTATAATTGTCAGTAGAATCAAGGTAGTAATCTGATAAGACTTCAAATAGTTGTTGTCACGGAGTGTTGGATATCAGATAATCTATATCTCTCTAAGATATGAAGTATTTTACTAGTAAATATTCCCAAGTGAATGATCATGTCAAATAAATATGTATATCTAGAAGGTTGTTCCTTAAAACTCAATTATGAAATTCTATCCTATTTTGCTAAGAGGGAGTGTTAAGTGTATAGCTTCCGTCAGATTGAATAAATATATATATATATATATAGATAGATGCATATTTATTAAATCATATATATTAAATGACATGTTCTATATAATCCTGATAACTATCAGGTTGTATGAGAATGAGTATCATGAACAAGCCAATTCCGTCACCAAACTATGCTGGAGCCTATCAGATCATGTTAGATCCAAGTTAACTAGAAGCCACTCATCCTGCCAGGACCAGAAGAGTGTTAGTAAAGCATCCAAACAACTAGTGTTGGCATCAATTACAAAACATCAATGCAACACATAATCAATTCCAACAAATGGCCAACAATCTCCCCCTTTGGCATTGATGGCAACACTAGATGGGATAAATATCTAAGTACCAAGATATGTCAAACAAGTCTCCCCCAATGGAAGACAACCAACAATCTCTCGCATACAACTCTGAATATCAATATCTCTCCCCATTTCTTTTCTTTTTCTCTTTTTTTTCACATCAATATCACTCCCTTTTTGACATCAATTCCAAAAATCTGACAAAAACATCAAAGCAAAAAATAAACTACTGAATCATAAAGCTGACTACTTCCCCTGAGCACTAGAATCCAACATCAGTACCAGAATGAATAGTATCTCTGACAACGCATGTTGTACTAATTCCAAACCACATCAATGAAGTCTCTATCGAAGGGGTAGAAACTCGCAATCTGTCTCTCAGGTAGTCAAATGATTCCTTGGACAAAGGTTTAGTGAAAATATCTGCAATCTTCTCTTTAGTGTTCACATAAACCAAGCTAACTTCATTTTCTTCAACCTTCTCCTTTAGAAAGTTGTACTTGATATATATGTGCTTTGTTTTAGAATGAAATACTGTATTCTTTGATTTCTCAATAGAAACAGAGTTATCGAAATGAATAACTACTAGTGCATCACAATCCACCTTTATATCCTACAACATACTCAGCTTCAATAGTAGATAAAGAATTACATGATTGTTTCTTGCAGATCCATGAAACCAACTTCTTTCTAAGAAAGAAAGCTCCACCAGAAGTACTTTTCTGGTCATCAACATCTCCAGCCCAATCAACATTGGTATATGGAGATAAAGTAAAGTTATCATCCTTAGGGTACCACAAGCCATATTCCAAAGTAGCTTGCAAGTATCTAAAAATCCTTTTCACCACCATCTGATGATTTTCTCAAGGATCACTCTAAAATATTGAAATAATGCAAACAACATTCATAATGTTAGGTCTAGTCTGCGTCAAATAAAGTAGACCTCCAATCATATATTTGTATCTTATAGGATTTACCAGGGCAGAAATATCTTTTCTTGTCAATTTCTCACTTGTAACCATAGGAGTACTTACCACTTTAGAGTCTCCCATACAAGATTTCTTCAACAATTATTTAGTGTATTTAGTTTGATAGATGAAAATACCTTTATCTGTTTGAGTAATTTGAAAACCTAAGAAATATTTCATCTAATCAATCATAAACATCTTAAATTCTTTCTCCATATTCTTAGAAAATTCTATGCATAACTTATCTTCACCTCGAAAAATAATGTCATCATCAGTGTTCTTATAATATAAATTACTGTTAGCACTACTCTTAGTAAAACCAAGCTTCAAAAGATATTTATCCAACATTTCATACCAAGCTCTAGGTGCTTTTTTCAATCCATATAAAGCTTTCCTTAACCTTGAAACCATATCTATATCATCTGAGACTAAAAAACTATCAGGTTGCTCAATATGAACTTCCTCATCAAGATCCACATTCAAAAATGCACATTTAACATCCATCTGATAAACCTTGTAGTTTTTATAAGCAGCATAGGCAAGAAATAATCTCTTAGATTCAATCCTCGCTACAGGTGCAAAAGTCTCTCCATAACCAATTCCTTCCTTCTGAGAATGTCCTTTCCAAACCAATCTAACCTTATTCCTTATAACTTGACCATCCTCATTTAATTTTTTCTTAAAAACCCATTTAGTTCCAATAACATTTTTATTTTTAGGTCGGGGAACCAAGGTCCATGTGCTATTTTTCTTAATCTGATTTAATTCTTCTTCTATAAATTTCAACCAATGTTCATCTTTACAAGCCTCAATTACTGATACCGATTCAACTTGTGAAATTAAACATACCTCATTAGTAGTCAGTCTTCTTCTTGTCATCACTCGAATTCTCTTATCCCTAATGATCCGATCTTCTGAATGATTCAATCTCACACACGTAGGAGTCTTCTGACTTTGACTTCCTCTTTCTTGCTCTTCAGTTTCTGTAGATTTCTCTGATACTATTGGAGTGACTGGTTCAACTCTTTTTTCCAATAAAGGTTCTATCGGTTTAGATATGATTGTTTCCACTGCCAACTCCTTCTCATAAACTCTGATTTAAATTTTATTCAACTCATCTACTTTGGCATTAGCACTCTCCATAATTCTCTACAATATTTTGTTGTAACATCTATATGATTTGATTTTATTAGAATAACCAAGAAATATTCCTTCATCACATCTAGGACCAAATTTCCCAATAATATCATCTCTCCTGATATAACATTTACTACCAAAAATTTTGAAATACTTAACTGTAGGTGTATTGCCAAACTATAATTTATAAGGTGTCTTACCAGTTTCTCCTTTGATATGTACTATATTGAATGTATAAATCATTGTACTCACTGCTTCTCTCTAGTAGATATGAGGTACACTAGCTTCCATCATCATTGTTCTAGCAGTATCCAAGATAGTTTTGTTCTTCCTTTCCATAACTCCATTCTACTAAGGTGTCTGGGGAGAAGAAAATTGTCTTCTTATACCATGCTTGTCAATAAAATTATTAAACTCACCGGATGTGAATTGTCCACCATGATCTGATCTTAAATATTTAATCTTCAATCCTGTCTCAGTTTCTACTTTAGCCTTAAAGATCTTAAGCTTTTCAAATGCTTCATATTTTTCTTTCAGAAAAGTAATCCACATAATTCTAGAATAATCATCAATGATTAGCATAAAATATCTATCACCATGAAAGTTTTTAACTCTAGTAGGGCCACACAAATCAATATGAATAAAATCAAAACATCATTTGATTTATCTTGTATACTCCTCAAATAGGTTCTAACATGTTTAACCATTTTACATTCTTTACATACTGGATTATAGGGCTTCATAATCTTAGGTATATCCCTGTCTATCCTAGTTGAACTGATCTTCACAATGCAATGAAAATTCACATGACATAGCCTTTTATGCCATAGCCGACTCTCATCAATTTGTGTAATCAAACATGTCTTTTAACCAGAGTTCAAATAAAATATATTACCTTTTTCTTGTGTACCAGTTGCTATCTCCAAGTCATATATGTTAATGATTTTCCGTTTTCCATCCTTGAACTGTAATTGAAATCCCTTATCTACCAATTGTCCTACACTCAAAAGATTATGCCTCAAACCTTCAACATAATAAATATTGTTAGTATTTTTCTTACCATCCAGTGATATAGATTCTAAATTCCTTTGATCATGCATGCCTTGTTATCTCCAAATCTAACTAGACCACCATCAAATTCTTGCAAAGACAAAAATTCCCTTTATCTCCAGTCATATGATGTGAACAACTACTGTCAATTACCCATTCATCATTGTCTTCAATTTTAGCAGCAAGTGCCTTCTCTTTAGGTACATTCTCTTCCTATTCCAGATCATCTTCCTTGATAGCCAGGAATACCCATTCCTGCCATTGTTGGATCCACTAGTATAGTCCTCTGTTGGTTTATCATCAGAATCAGTATTGCCTTCCTCATCCACTATGTAGCATGATTTCTCTCTATTTTTCTTTTATTTATATTTGTTCTGATATTCAAGGTTTTAAATGATCTTTAAGCTCTTTCTTCAAATCTTGGATTTCTTTAAGGACTTCTAGATGCAAAATGACCAATCTTATTACATGCCAAACATTTAAAAGGTTCTTTTCCTTGATACTTACTTACTACCAGTCCTTTCGGTACTCTTCTAGCAAACAGTGCTTCAAGTTTCTTAAACCCATCATCTTCTCTCTTCATATCTTCCAATTCCTTTGAATACAAATCTTTCCAGTCTTGCTTCCCAATTGTAGATGTAGATGCATGAAAACAAGGTTCAGACTTCATAGCTCTAGATGCTCCAAATTCTTCAAACTCAAAAGGAGATAGTTTCCCAACCAAAGTATATATGTTAACAGATGTATTAGCCATTGTTATCAACTCATTGATAGTAGTAGCCTTCATTTTGTAAGCTGGTGGTAGGGCTCTCAAGACTTTAGAAACAATTTTATCTTCACTCAGAGTTTCACCACAACATTGAATTCCCATAACAAACTCATTTACCCTTTCTATGATTGCAATAATCCTTTCATCTTCTTCCATCTTCAGGTTTTTATATCTCAGCCGGCCACCATCAAGTTTAGAAATCTTCACTATAGGGTCACCTTCATTAAGAGTCTCCAACTTATCCCATATAGTGTTTCTAGATGATTTGTCAGTTAATCTCATTATTTGCTGATCAGAAAGTGCACACGAGAGGGCTTCTCTTTTTCTACAATCATTCTCAAGCTCCTTGTTTAGGTTTGATGGAGGAGGATTGTCAGATCCTGAATTATAGGGTGTGACACAATTCTGTATGATCTCCCAAATCTCCTTGCCAACACATCTCAGATGAGTCTCCATTTGAATCTTCCATACTTTGTAATTTGTTCCATCAAGCCTCAGAATATCCCTTTGAAAGATAGCTCTAGAAGAATTGGATGAACTTGAACTGTTAGTCACCATAGGATCATCCTCAAGCAGTTAATCTTTCTGCAAAGATGATCAAATATCTGATACCAATTGTTAGACAGTTCAAATAACCCGAAGACAACCGAGGGTGGGGGAGGAGGGGGATTGAATCAGTTGTCTTAGATTACCAGAACCATTAGCAATTTAAAGTTTAATACCAGAACCCAAAATATTAATACCAGAATACAAGATAAACCAATTAAGAATGAAAAATAATCATAGAATAATTACCATCCACATAACACCAAAATTTATACATGGAAAACCCGGTAAAGGGAAAAACCATGGTGGGAAGCCTACACACAGTCATATAATACTTTTGCAGTAAGTATGTGAATTATAATTGAGGGCCCTGCACTTGCACTTGCAGGAAGGCCAACAGCCTAGAGTGAACTTCTCATCACAAAAGGAGCCTCACTGACTACATAGAAAAGCAAACTAAAATCTGGAGAAGTGTTGAACTACAAAACATAGCATCTCCTATGCCTGAGTACAATTCTGGTTTAAGCTCAATACTGGAGGACTAAATCCTCTCACATAAACTCAATTCGATCTCCAATGATTGACCAACTCCTTTGTCTAAATTATATTACATTATTCACACATTACATTCCTTGACCATGACCTCTAACAATAACCATGATGATCTACAATGAGATCTTACATGTATCTATATAAAACCCTCGATCATAAACAATCAGGTCGGCCACTAGACAATAAACTAATTACATAATTACAAAACACGTCGGCCTTAGGCCAAACAACTAATATAAATACATAAGACATCCCAGAAATACATCAATAGGTCCTATCCATACGTTATATTAAATTCGGTGCATAACCTAGATCAATCGGGACCCAATATAGGCCCATACCCTTCATCAATGATCTCCATCAACCAAGTCTCGAACATGATCACCAACAACATCTTGAAACTCCACCACAAGTTGCACCAACACCACTTATGCAATTCATCGAAGATCTTTACCAAAATTTCTGCCAATGAAACCCTTGCCATAACCAGAAACCAACCTTCTAACCAACTAGGATAGCATCCAATCATCAGACCAAAACCAATAGACCAAATATGAGCATGAGTATCATGAACAAGCTAGTTCCATCACCAAACTATATCGAAGCCTACCGGATCATGTCAGATCCAAGTTAACTAGAAACCACTCATCCGACCGGGATTAGAAGGGTGTCAGTAAAGCATTCAAACAACTAGTGTTGGCATCAATGGCAAAACATCAATGCAACACATAATCAATTCCATCAAATGACCAATATCAATAACTTGCGAAAAGGGCTAGCCAACTTTAAAATTTGAATGATTTTGAAAAGTTGAAGGTTTACATGTAGGTTGGTACTCATGTAGTGGATCAATTATGTAGTTATGGATTTGAATCGAGATGTCAAAATGTTAGATCTAGAGATTAGAATAGTTTTTAATGAGTGTTAATAGGAAAATTAAGATATGTTCATGAATCAAATTCATATTGAGTGGTTATGAAATAGAAAGGAGTATATATTAATTAATGCCAAAGTGAAACAATTATTTCAAGTGAAATTAAATTTTAAACACTCAATGAATACAAATATGGTTGAAATTGTTAAATTGTTTTCACAATGAGTTCTGTATGTACATATTATATTTGTCTAACTTATTAATATTAATGTGATACATATATGAATATGAACTAAAAATAATTATTAATAAATTACAATTATACTTAATATATCTTGCTATCCTAAAAGTAAAATATTATATAATCAAATAATCAATATAAATTTTATTATAGTTTTAATTGAAAAGATTTGAATAAATATATTTTAATAAACTATAACTATAATCATAATTTTATTAAAAAGTTATGAAATCCTAATTATAACTCAATCCATAGGATCTTATGATCATAATAATAACGCTAAAATAAATTTAGGATGCAGTATACGACTCCAATAGAATGACAACTATCGAGCAGATGTTAACAAGTTTGAAACAAACCAGAGAAAATTATACACAACCATTACCTAGGAAAGTCCATGGAAGATCATTTCAGAGATTGGAATATACCTAGTGTCATGTATAAACATTTCTAACAAATTTAAAACGCAAATGAATTTATGATCAAGCTGAGTAGACACGATCCTTGTTCCACAAATATCGAATGGCTTTGAACCATCTCACAGATCCTACTGCATTAACTTTTGTTTTGTTTCTTTTTGATAGATATTACTTGTTTAGATTATATGAATCTGTAATAAGGCGCCCAATGCTATACCATTGTTAAAGAACTTAAAAAATCAAATTATACCGTAGATCTATTGGGCATACTTACTCACACATGCACTAGACTTTCAAAATTAATCAAATATTCTCACATTCTTAAATAAAACCAAATTTATTAGTATTTATACATTCGATCCATAAACATTGAGACAACATCGATACTCTATTTATGGACAAAGCCAATTCCCCTAAAAAAAGTAGGAGATGACTAAAAATGCTTCTTGAGTAGACTCCTCCAATTTGTTATTTGTATGATCAAACAAACGGTGAGGTCGTCTCCTTTTCTAATTTGTAAATTAGAATTTGTTATTTGTATGATCAAACAAACGGTGAGGCTTGCCCAAATAACTACCAACCATTTTCAAAATCCCATTGCAAAGCTTGAGACTCGGTGCTGTATCATTATTTATACCGATGGAAGTGTAGTTGAAGGTAAAATGGATGGACAAACCTGGTTATATGGGCCTTGAATGTAAGATGTGTAGAAGAAATTATGTAGCATTTCTTCTTTGTTTGTGATGTCTTCCAACATGCTCCTCCCAATCCATATGCTTTGCTCTGTTAGGCTCCATTGCTTTCCTCCACATAAGTTGAAATGCTATATTTGTAGAGCCATGTTGTCCATAAGATTTCATGAGCACAATCTGTTACATCATGCTCTTTTTGTTGAACAACATCAACTTTCGCTTCTCGCTTCAACCAATTTCTCCACATAACTGTATTAAATTAAATGAAGCAAATTTTATTTTAGGTTCCTCTTCCTCTTCGAGCATTCTCCGTCACTTATTTTTTCCTTTGCGCTGAAGTACACTCTTTCATATGTTATATGTCCTTCCCTTATTTTTTAAAACCCCTTCCTACCTATCATTGATTTTCTTTTGGACTAGTAAACCGAGGTCATAACTTTTGGAGGGAGCCAAGGCTTTTCCCAATCTATTTGGAAGTTATGTGGAATGTGAGAAAAGAATAAAAATTATTCTTACGATTTGCATGCATTGCCCATGCTCTTAAATAATTTCTGTTATTTAAAATGTTCCATTATAGCTGGCCATGACTGACCGGCCAATTGTGGTTGCGTCACCAAACTTTCTACAATAAATAGAGTGTGCGTGATGTACAAATACAATGAATAAATGTGAGTTCTTGGCACGAGTCGAACGTTTTGGAGGTTTGGCCATGAGTTGCGGGTACGGGTTATGCTGGGATTATTTGTACAAGTAGCGTGGGGTAGCAAGGTTTAAATTTTTAATTTGAGTTTGAAAAGTTTAAGGTTTAGATATATGCTGGCATTCAGCTAATGGATAAATTACATGTTTAAGGATTTGAATCAAGAAGTCAGCTGTTAGATCTAGAGATTAGAATGGGTTTCGTAATATGAGTGCTAATGGGAAAAACCACGATATGTGATGAATCAAACTCAATGCACAATTAAATAAAAAGGAATATAAATTAATGCATGTCAAAGTAAAATAGTTAGTTCAAATGGAACTTAATATTTCAAACATTCAATGAACACAAATGTGGATGAAATTGATAATTCTTTCCACAATAAGTTCTTCACTTAGCTGCTACATTTGTCAAATATATTTGTGATAATGTGTATATGGATAGGATCTAAAAATAATTATGTAGGATCACCTTAAAAAATTATTTAATTGTTTGACCTAATAAGTGAAAAGATATTAATGATTGCAACTAGCTAGAAAACTTGGAACCCAAATGCTTAAATAATACATAAATAGTTTAGCAAGTGTTTAGCAATAAGACACTATATGTGTAAAGGGAGGTTTAAGTTTAAACATGATGCACAAGAGCTCTTAACAAAAACATATGGGATATAGTTAGATATTTGATGTTTTGATCACAACATATTGAGTAGATAAATCTAGTAAGCCTTAAGGTTTCACTTTGTAGATGCATTACCCCCAACCATTTTTTCTAGATCAAACACCAATATTTTTAGTAATGTCAGCTTAATTAGGTTAAGTCAACTATTTTACTAAATTGAGGGCATCAAGTTCATGAGGGTAGCAAGAATGTGTTCCTTTGGATCTTCAAATAAATATTTTTACTTCCATCTCATGCAATTTGTTTAAAGATTGGAGGCCATGTTTGGGCTATAATATAGAAAATTTCCCTCTTAAACTTGAAGCCACTAGGGGAGTGCTTTTGCAGATCCCTAGGAAAGGGTGGATGAGTAGTTCTTTCCTCATCAACACAATTAGATGATGGAAGGGGAGAGGCCATTCCCAAGGAACCTTCGCCTCCACCCAAATTCTCCTTTCCACCCATTTAAATCTCTCCTTCAAAATTTTGGTTATCACAAGCCTCCTCAATATTTGAGCCCTCATGAACCCGACTAGGAGGATCATGCAAAACCTTCTTCCTTTAATAAATCTTATTTTTTCATCCCTAATAAGGGGGCATTCTCCTTTTTCTACTCCTCTAATACACAAATCTTATTTTTCTCATGGGAAGCATCATCTTCTATTTCCTAGTCCTCATCCCCCTCCCTATATCCATCTACATTTCCTCCTTTGAACCCAAGCTTATTGACTATTAAGCGAGTGGAATTTTACCCTTAGGGATGGATGAAATGGCTTTGAAATGTTTCATAATTAGAAGGATCAATTCCTCGTGAAGAATAGAGTTGCTTTTCTTATTATTATGCTCTTTAATACTAGCTTCCAAGGAGAACAAGAGATAGAAATAAAATGAAACCAAGAGCTGGTGTCTAAATTGATTAAGCAGAGAAAAATCATATCCTTAGATAGTAGTAAACCATCCATCCAAAGTAAAATATTGCATAAGCATTGGACCGCATCCATACCTACCCAAAAGGGTTTAAGAGAGTCTATCTAGTAACCTCTTTTACAGTTCTTGACAAGCTTCAGCCCTCCTTACATTTTAAAAAAGTTTTCACCATGGACTTAGAATATTTTATATCCCTAAAGATCTTTTTTCTTTCCATAGGCAGCTTTGTGACCCTCACATTCAATTTATAATAATAGAGAAAGCCTTGCCCTATAGTCAACCACCCAACAACATAGTCGCAATTATAATGCTAAAAAACACTCTATGAAACAACATAATATGAAAACCATGAAATCAAGAACCAAAATCAATCACAATTCATGTGGAAATAAATAGCCAATAAGCACCAAGGGTGAAAACCAACCTATTGTCATCAATAAAAATATCAAATAATTGTAAAGATCTCCATATTATCAAAATATTTAATTGCATAATTATAACAATTTTACAAAATTTACACATAATTAAGAATTCACTTTATTGAATAATCCATTATGCCCAATATACCAAATGTAGTTACATAATGTTACAACTCAACACAATGTTTGATTGCATAAGCCAAGAGATTGGCTAAACATAATGAAAATTACTTATGCTACAAAAGGCCATAAAGTAAAATAGAGACTCCCAACTGAATATCATCCTGATAGGGGCTCCCAACATCTATCTCCCACACTTACATCAGAGGTGAGAACACTTCCAAAGTGCTTTACTGCCCAATCGTGAAGCATTTACGCTTCCTCGGATTTCTTCCTGACACAAAGAACCACCAACCCTGCACGAAGAAGTCTAGCAACTCGAAACTGATAGGGGATGGAATCAGATGTAGCTTAGTGTATCTATAATCTATGATGTTGTTGTATTGACACTAAGATATGGAAGATAGTTAAATTGAAACAATTTACTTAGCAAGCATATACTAAGAGATCAATAGAACTTTGGCCAGATATTTTTTAGGGCCAACTACCAGTAGATGAGTTAAAGAAGAGACTTAAATCTCTCTAAAAACTCACCCTTCTATTTTGATCCATATTTGGTACCCGTCCATCGCACAAATAATAAAATGATCACACAATGAATACACAATAGGCACCAAGCATACATACACTCATTGGTATCACACAATGCATACATGAGCTTGCAACATGCTAATGCATCTATTTAATATGAATACAAATTCACATAGGAACATACATAGTCATACAAAGACATGCATGTGCTAAGGAGTGCATCAATCTATGCATTTACAATGTCTTTTTCACAAGAACACCACATTTTGCATTTGGATACCTTCAAATGTTGGTAACTAAATATAATATATTAATAATAATTGATATACATGTCAACAATGTCAAAAGGAAAACTCATATAAGTAAAAGCACATTCTTGCATATCTAACTAATATTGAAATACACACCTGTAGTCCAATTCGAGGATAATGTTGTCAATATTGTAAATGAGAAAAACATGGAAGGCAATTAAGCCATCGATGAGTATCAATCTACTAATTAAACTAATGTCAACAATATGTAATATTGAATCGCCCTTATTTGCACAAAAGGGTATACTCAATAACTAACTAGTAATCATTTACGAGATATAAAGGCTTATCATAAAATACTATTCCACTAAAGAATTCAATATCATCTTTCCCATATTACATTCTCGTAGCATAATTATACTAAGAGATTTGTAAGTGTTATTCTAAGCTAAAGTTGTTATCTAGAGGTTACAGTGAATCTTCTCACAATATAATTAATCATATATACTTGTGCTTACTTGATATTCCTTATAATTTTCCAAAACAAACGTTCAAGACAATAAATATACTAGCTTTCTTACATTGAGACAATGAAAACACCACATTCATAACAATAAAACCTCTTTAAAATAAATACACCACATTGAAATAATAAATCTACTATAAAATAAGATAAATTAAAAAAGATCTCTTATATTAAAAAAATACTAATTTCTTAGCAAATAAATATTAATCTCTTATTCTCATTTCATATTTTTCTTTCTTAATTTAATCTTACAATATTACTTAACTTCTTATAACAAAAGATTAAGTTCTAGTAAGTTAGATTTCTTCTTATGTAAGTTTTTGGGTGGGCTCTACTCTCCTCAACTTAAATTTTATACCAATTTCTTCATTTACTTAATATGTTTTGTTTTGTTTTGTTTTTCCTTGTGGATGCCTTACATAACATATAAAAAATATTTAATATCTAATCCCCTCTAATCATAGGAGCATGAATTTCTTTGTACTAACGTATTTTAAGGAAATAAAATAAATTAAATTAAAGATGCACTGAATTATCTAGTCATAGCTTCTTTTTTTTTAAATATGCTCGAGTATTTCAATAAGATAACTCCATTACCTTTTTTCTTTTATGGACTTAAAGTAATCAAGAAATTCTATCTAAATTTTGAAGCATAGTAAATGCATGTGAACTCTTTGAATAGTTTCCTCAATAAATGTGAGTGTATATAGGGGATATGATCCTCTTTAAATGTAGGAAAGGACAGCTGTTTGAGAAATACGTTCAAATGTGTTTGTTGAGGAGGCTTTAGAAAAAAATTTAAACAATTTCAAAGCAGCATCCTGCTTGCCTTTGCTCAAATGGAACAACAGAATAAGGTATCGAATCTGGACATCCATCAAAGTATAATTGTAAATATATTAATTCCAGATGTGGTAATAAAGTGTGCCACTCTTAATCACCCACAGCCTTCAAATGAACTTATACACACGATTCGATAAGAAGAATTTATGAAGAAATACTCTTGAATAATTTCAAATTGGGACAAAATTTCTTCAGGCTTATATATGAAAATTTGAAATTCCTTCCGGTAACACAACTTTTTGATTGGATCCTAAAAATGCTGCAACTTATGTGCTTGTCTAAAACATTTATGCAGAAACAGACAAGCGTAGAGAGGTTCAAATAGTAAGGAGATTGATGCAAGATAGAGGAATTAAAAAATAACCTTGGATGTAGTTGGATTAATGGCCATAAAATAATATATTCTTTTGTTTCGGAGACATTTCACATCCACAGGGACAGAAGATCTATTTAAAGTTGGAGAAATCAGCTTGGAAATTGAATTCAGCAGGCATTTCCAAATTCAAGACATTTAGTTAATGCTGTGCAAGGTAAGGAAAAATAATTATTTACCTGTCAACGTAGTTAAAAGTTAGCAATTGCATTTGGCTTGTTAAACATAGCCCTTGGAACAACTATAAGAGTTATTTGCAACCTTCAAGTATGTACTGATTGCTACTCTGCATCAAAAAATTTCTCAGAGATGTGAATCGCTTACATCATTTCAAAACCTGAGAAATACGTTTGGATAGAGATCAACAAACCTACCTTATGAATGAGGCATAAAACAATGCCAAATTGATTGATCTTACTAACCGAGGGTTTGAAATCTATGATCCCCCTAACTCATGCCATTAATGTCACACCGTAAACGTTAAGATAGAATGCATAAGCAGATTTTATCATCAAATGAAAATTGTGGTTCATTGCATATTCAAAGTTGATTTTAAAAATATATTCAAGCAAAGAATACAACAGTGGTAAATTATAAGAAACATACCTGTTGACCTTTGAGTAGATAAAACTGCCAACTTGTAATGTAATATGGAAACACGTACCAGGCGCGTAATAAAAAATGGTTACATAATGAAAGAAAGATACAAATCCGGGGCAAGCCATAAATACCACAGTCACTATTCAGTGACACCTTCTCAATGTTATCTTCGCTCTGCAAATATGATTGCTTTTTATGTTTTTCTTCGCTTTCTCTCTATATCCCAAATTAAGGAATAGATCCCCCTTTTATTTGATTCAAAGCCTAACAAAATGGCTATGATCTTCCAAGGCACTAAAAGTGTGAGAAAGAAAAGGTGCTAGCCAATCCTATCCGTAACTCCATGTTTTCCTCAGTTTTCTCCCTCGTCGAATTAATGTGAAGCAAGCTTTCTAGGAAGATTCATGCATAGACTAGTCATATGACTGGCTTAACAAAATGCCTCAAAAGAAAAATGATCTGACAACTACCATCATTGCAGGATGCACACCAAATGAATGATTATGTGTACTTCAAATATGCATTTTCATTTCTATATTATCTAAAATATAATAATGCAATCATTTGATATATTCAATATTAAAATATGCATTTTATATATATTAGTTTGATAATAATAAGAAGACAAATAAACATGATTTGTAGATGATACAAAATTATTAAAGATGTAACTAACGTACGTCTAAATAATTATAGACTAATAATCACAAAGATGATAATCCATAGTATCAAAAATGTTCCATTTTAATGAATATTATTTATTAAAACTATACAATATTGTTATATTTAAACGGTATATAATGATAGGTAATATAACAATTTAATGTCATATTTAGAAGAATATTTTAATTAAAAATAAATAAATAAAAATATCACTTGGGATAATAGTGAGTATATTTTGGGTTGTGACAATAATTAAGAAGAGATAGGGTGTAAAACATAATCACCCATGTAGATCGAGATGAGTTAACCACTGTGGAGAATATCATGTTTTATAATATCTTTAATATTAAGGGGAGGGTCATTCCCATTCTAATAGAATCCCTCTCTCCACAAAACACCAATATTAGTGAAAGAATTTACAAGGGAATTATCTTTCCTAAAAATATGAGAAATATACACATTATCAAAATGAACTAACTTGGAGTATGCCCTTTAAACAATTGATGATGTTGAGTGAATCACCCTTAATGCAAACCTTTTGGAAAACAACATCGTGAGCCAATTTGATGGAATGAAAAGAAAAAAAGGCTTCAGCCAGGTGGTTGGACTTGATTCCCAAACAGAGTGCTAGCAACAAAAGGAACCTATTATAATAGTCTCTCAACACCCCCTAACTAGTCAGCTAGGATTCCCCTTAGCTACCCCATGTTTACATTAGTAATATTTTTTATTAAGATAAACAGTTTTTATTGGGACCCAGAACCCAAATCCATCAAAAAAATAATCACAGTAACCAAAGTCTAACCAGTCGCTAAACAGCAACAGAAACAGGGGACTCACCCCAAAGCAAAAAACAATAAAAAATAGACCTTAGCAAGATGCACAAGAAAAAAAACTAAGAAAGAGATTTCATAAGCTCAGCATTCTTCTGGATTACTTTATTTTTAATCTCTTGGAGTTCCTCCATAATGAACCTCAAACTACCTTTTTCCTAATATTTTCTCCTGGTCCTAGTAGAAGGTCCCATGGACATTTGTACCTCCCAGTTTTTCTTATCCAAGTTGATATCTGGGGATCTCTCGGCTTTAGTCATCTGCTCCTTCTGAATAGCAATTTCCTCATTGACTCTTTTGAGGCCCTCGATATTGTTATACATGGATTCCTTGCTAACCTCCACCAAACCCTTAAGTTTACTTTTCAGCTCTTGTATTTCATTCTCCTTCTTGTCAATTTTAGCCTCATGTTCAATCTTCATAACCTTAATATCTTTCACAATTTCTTGGGACAGATGTAGGAGTTTTTCAGTCTTATCTAGAGCCAGATTCTCAATGAAGGTGTCAATGAAATCCTTAATCCCCTGTTTCAAGAAATTAATTTTCCCAAAAACCCATCGGAAGCACTTCCCTTGATTCGTCAGCGAATTCCCCAAGAACTTATCAACATCCATTTCATCATCTTTAATCTAATTACGGTCCACATTGAGGGGGATTTCAAGTTTAATTTCATTATCCTCCTTTTTGTCAAGGATCTCCACGTTTTTTCTAGTTGTCTATTTTTTAAGATTTTGTGGGCCCAAGATGTGGGGCTACAAAATAGGGGATTTCATTTTTGTAGCCCATCTAGGTGCATTTTTTTTACTACTACTAGTACCAGGAGTGGTCTTTTGAAGGGGACCCTGATCCTTTGAGGGTTTATAATTTGAGTTATCTGACACATGGACATCATTCCAATCCATAGCCATTATGCCAAACTTCATATTTGAAACATTGTGCACCTCCTGGTTGGCTAAACAATTAGGGATGTTGAAAACAGGGGAGGGTTTAACCTTATTGGCTTTAGCATACTCCCTAATTAGGAGGATTAAACACTCATGCAGAACCAAATTATCCTCATTCTTGAAATGTTTATGAATGGATAGGTCTAAAGAAGATAACAAATAAAACGGAATGGAAATTCTTTTGACATGCCTAAAATGATTTAGAATGGTGAAATGGTAATAAAATATGCTATCAAAGTGGCCATTGCAGATTATGTACCTCATTATTAACTCTACCATGTCCACCCAAAGACTCTAAAGGTCCAACTTATCATAGCTGCCATCGGGATTCTTCTTAACCATTCTTCTTTCACTCTATTTTTCATAAAAAGATGAGAGGGCTTCTTCTAAATTCTTCCTTTCCTTGAAAAATTTCCTACCCTCCATACTGAGCCCATAAATCCCAACATTAAAGGGTTCATCAATTCTGAACTCTGCCCCATACACACATAGCACCCCATTATCCCAATTGCTCACAAACAAATCTACGAGCTTATGGTTCTGTCCATGAAGTTTTCAAACAAAAGGCTCCATTCTACAATCTACAACTTCCCTCTAGACCTCCTCATTTTTCTCCCAAAGCTCACACGAGGATGGCTCCACTATGTTCTTGTCTCCCCCATTAGGTTATAGCCTTTGTAAGCCTTTCTGATGACACCAAAACTAGGCTTCAAACAGGCACAAAACAAACAAAACAATAAGAACAATCTAGAAATCCACCTTTGCTTCTTTCTATGAGAAGTCCTACACATGTGATCTGTCATCATTAATGCTGAAGCGAAGAGAGATTTTCAGCATCCTTCCTCACCAACTCACACAACTTGAATGGGAAGGAATCCCCTTCTCGTCACCACTTTTGATCATCTCTAGCCACACCGAGATTAGCCATGTATTCTACAGGCCTGTTACCCTCCCTCAAAATGTGCGAGATTTTAATAGCCTCAAATTTGGTTATCATTTCAAAACACTCTTGCATTAAATAGTTAATCGTCCATCTAGGAGGAGATTTTTTGTTCAAACAATTTATTATATTTAATGAATCACTCTCCAACTAGAACTTCTTAAATCCTCTGTGACTATCCATTTTAAGCCCAATGTAGGCCGCATTTGCCTCAGCAAAAAATTAGATTAGTAATGTTTTAAAAGGGTTATTATTTATTTTAGATGCATGACATTGATATTACTCAACTAAATTGCAATTTATTTTATGATATAATTTGGATTCCTATTTCTCTCAAAAATTAAAAGTAATATAGAGAATAATATTAATATTCACTTAAAGTCCAAGGGGTTGAGCTTAACTAGTTAAAACACTGGGTTCTCACTATGGAGAACCAAGTTCAATTCCCAATAGGGATATCTAAAGTGGAATTCTAAGTTGTGACTCTTGGCCTTCGATAGGTTGGGGAAGGTCTTGGGTCAATCTAATCAAACATAATAGTAATAATAATAATAATTCAAAATATTACGGCTACGGCCTATTACCTATATATATATATATATATATATATATATATATATATATATATATATATATATATATATATATATATATATATATATATATGTAATACATGTATACATATATACATGTATATACATGTATACATATATACATGTATATACATGTATACATATATACATGTATATACATGTATATACATGTATACATGTATATACATGTATATACATGTATACATGTATATACATGTATATATATATACATGTATATACATGTATACATGTATATACATGTATATATATGTAGATATATATACATGTATATACATGTATACATGTATATACATGTATATACATGTATATACATGTATACATGTATATACATGTATATATATGTACATATATATACATGTATATACATGTATACATGTATATACATGTATATATATATACATGTATATACATGTATATACATGTATACATGTATATATATATACATATATATACATGTATATATATATACATATATATACATGTATATATATGTATACATGTATATATATATATACATGTATATACATGTATATATATATATACATGTATATACATGTACATGTATATACATGTATATACATGTACATGTATATACATGTATATATATATATACATGTATATACATGTATATATATATATACATGTATATACATGTATATATATATATACATGTATATACATGTATATATATATATACATGTATATACATGTATATATATATATACATGTATATACATGTATATATATATATACATGTATATACATGTATATATATATATACATGTATATACATGTATATATATATATACATGTATATATATATATATATATATATATTAATACCCACTTAATAATTATTTAATATATCTCATAATTATATTCTTATCCATATATGTATGAACATTTTAAGTACATTAAATTTCCGTGCAAAAATTAACATTAGCAAGATATAATAAAATTGAATTTTTTGTCTATTTAATATTTACCTGAGATAGGAAAAGGTGTTTGTTTGGGTATAACAACCACATGCAATTTAACACACACACACACACACACACACACACATTTGAAAGTTGAATTTTATTAATGCCAACATTTATTATGCAATTATTAAGGAGGGAGGGGTGACACTAAGGCCATGTGGCCAAGTACTTGGAAAAAAAATGCTTGCCCCTCTTAAAATGTGTGTGTGTGTGTGTGTGTGTGAAGAGCAATACATATGCATTGAATAACAATATATATATCTCCCTTTTTTTTCTAACAAAGAGAATATTATTCACAACTCATTCTCATTTTGAAATACTTAAATTCATTAAAATTAAAAGAGAACCTCACAATTCACCATCGTTGGACAAGTTCTCTAATTCCTTTCTTCAACAATTTTTTTTGTTTTAGATGGAGGTCCAAACCTGCGAGCATGACAACCCAGCAAGGGCATGAAGCCCACAAGCTACCAACCCAGCAAGGGCATGAAGCCCCCAAGCTATGGGGGCATGGGCCAATAGGTTGAACCTCTTCGGCTAAGAGCCAAGGACTAAGGGGTATCCATTCCGCCAAATTTGCCTGGGGCACGATGTCAGCCTCATCCCTTATGATTTCACAAAGTATTTTTTGCCACTCGATACAAGGGCACGAGCTAATAGGCTGAACCTCTTCGGCTAAGAGCCAAGGACTGAGGGGTATCCATTTTGCCAAATTCACTCGGGGCACGATCCCGACCTCATCCCCTATGATGTCAAAAGTACTCTCCACACAATCATAAGATTGGTATTCAAATTAACCAATAAGAAAAAGCCTATGATTGACCAAAAGAATGTGCAATTTAAATGAAATAATTACAATCAAAGCTAAATTACAAAGACATTTTACTTTCAAAATGTCTTTGTAATTTATCGATGATTGTAATTGTTTCATTTAAATTGCACATCAAATTATTTAAAATATAATTTACTATGGGTGTAACCATTGCACCTAATCTTGATGCAAGTACTAGTTTAATTAAAAAAGTAAAATATAATTTACTATGGGTGTAACCATTGCACCTAATCTTGATGCAAGTACTAGTTTAATTAAAAAAGTATATTATTGTAATTATACCTCAATATATATGATAATAGGATCATAATTATAAATCTAAAATAAAATTAGACATTTTTTGAAATCTAAAAGATTTTTTATAGTAATAAAATATCATCTCAAATTTTATTTACTTATGTCCTTAACTATAACCCTCATTTTTACGGTGATTATAATTATAATACTTTTAAAAATTATAATAATGAATAATAATTAAAATTAAAATATTTAAATTTATAACTAATTATTTCAATAATAATAATCTTAATAATTATTAAAATAATTAATTAAAATATTTATAATTAATTTAATTATTATTAAAATATTTTTAAAATAGAATTATGTTCTAACGTTACAGTTTTTTTAGCTTTTTTCTGAAGAATCTGTCCAGTAGACTCAAACCCAAGAACTCCGATATAAGAACTTGCATTATAGAATCATCCTCATGTTCTAACCTTAATTTTAATTCTAAATAAAAAATAAAATAAATATGATGTGTTTTCTTCTAATACGCCACATTTCACATTTCAAATTCAACATGCAATTAAGAAACCAGTGAAATATTTAAGACTTGAACGTTGCATTACTGATCAATAAATTTCTTTAAAAAGACATCAAATTAACCTATGTCTGCACATCTTCTTGCCACAATCTCCCACACTCACATTCAGCTAAAGATGAATTGATTATAGGTAGACCAGGCATAACTTTGCATGGTAGTGCAAGCACTGAATGCCTGAATATTCTAGCTATCACATGTTGTACTTATTAAACTAGAGGTTGAGATGGCCCATCAATCAGAAGAGAATCTAGGTGTACTTAGAGCAAACAGTTTACTTGTGGAAACAAACCAGAGAGAATTACACCGCAACCATTACGTAGAGAGAGAGTCATGGAAGATCATTTCAGAAATTAAAATCTTCACTTTAAACATTTCAAGAATTTTAAAAAATGAATGAATGTTTATTCAAGCTGAGTAGAAACGACACTTGTTTCACAAATATCAAACGGTTTTGAGCCATCTCACGGATTCTAATGCATTAACCTACGGTTTTGAGCCATCTCACGGATTCTAATACATTAACCTTTGTTTTGTTTCATATTGACAAATATTACTTGTTTAGATTAGACGAATCCATAATACGATGCCCAATGCTATACAAATATTACATGTTTTGAGCCATTTCACATGCATTAACTTCTGTTTTGCTTCTTTTTGACAGATATTACTCGTTTAGATCATATAAATCCATAATATGGCGCATAATGCTATACCATTGTTAAAGAACTTTAAAAAATCAAATTATACTGCAGATGTAGTGGGCATACTAACGCATGCACTCACTAGCAGACTTTGAGACATTCAACGAAATACTCTCACATTTTTAAGACATTAAACGAAATACTCTTAACATTCTTAAATAATACCAAATTTATTAGTTTATACATTCAACCCATAAACATTGAGACAACTTCGATATGTATATGTGGACAAAGTCAATCACCCTAAAAAATGTAGGAGATGACTAATTATACTTCTTGCTTACTCTCCTCCAATTTGTTACTTGCAAGACCAAACAACGGTGAGGTTCTCTTATTTTCTAATTCCTAAATTAGGAATTATTAGTGTACAATGAATTATAATCAGGCTTGCCCCAATAACCACTATCCATTTTCGAAACCAAAAGAATAGCATTGGAGAGCTTCACAATTGGTGCTTTATAATTATTTATACCTAGGGAAGCGTAGTTGAAGGCAAAATGGATAGACAAACTTGACTATGTCGGCCTTGAATGTAAGGTGTGTAGAAGAAATTATGTAGCATTTTCTTCGTTGTTTGTGATGTCTTCCACATCTCCTCGTTGCTCGGTTACGCTTTATTGCTTTCCGCCACATTTGTTCAAGTTGAATGTGCTATATTTATAGAGCCGTGGTATCCATCATGATCCTTGTAACCCATATGCGTTTCTCTGTTAGGATTTCCCGAGCACAATCTGTTACATCATGCTCTTTTTCTTTCACCATTTAAAGTGTTGCTTCTCGCTTTAACGAATTTCTCCACATAACTGTATTAAATTAAATGAAGGAAACTTTATCTCAGATTCCTTTACGAACCTTCTCGCTCACTTTTTTTTCATTTTAACTCGTTCCTTCAAATCATTGCTTTTCTTTCTGAATAGATAACCAAGATCGTAACTTTTGAAGAAACCCATGGCTTTTACGATTTCATGCATTACCTACGCTTTTACATCAGTGTGTGCAATACTATTCACACGAATGTTTTGTGTTCTGCGCGGCCTGCATTAATTACTGGTTAGTTCAGGAATCTTTGTCAATAGACTAGCCTAGTTCTCTATTAATTCCTTAAGCAATATTCAGGAATCTCTATTTAATTGGCCGGCCAATTGCGGTTGCCGAACCAAACTGCGTACAATGAACACAGTGTGCGTGATGCAGTCTTACGATCTGCAGGTACAAATACAAGGAAGAAATGTGAGTAGTGGGCACGAGTCGCATGTGTATAGGTGTGGGTACCACTCGCATGTAAGTTTGCCTCAATTAAAACAAAACTTAATAGCTTACAATAACTTGCGAAAAGGAGTAGCAAGCTTTAAAATTTGAATGAGTTTGAAAAGTTGAAGGTTTAGATGTAGGTTGCTACTCAGGGAGTGGATCAATTATACAGTTATGAATTTGAATCAAGATGTCAAAATGTTAGATCTATAGATTTTGAATAGATTTTGATATGAGTGTTAATGGGAAAAATTAGGATACAGGCATGTATCAAATTCATATCAAGTGTTTATTAACTAGAGAGGAGTATAAATTAATTAATGTCAGAGTAAAACAATCATTTCAAGTGAAATTAATATTTTCAACATTCAATGAATTCAAATATGGATGAAATTGTTAAATTGTTTTCACAATGAGTTCTTTATGGAGATGGTATATTTATCTAATCTATTCATGTTAATGTGACACATATATGAATAGGAATTAAAAATAATTATTTAGGAGCGTCTTAGAAATTTAATTAATCGTTTCATCTAATAAGTGCAAAGATATCAATGATTGCAACTAACTACCAAAATCCATGCCAAAATGCTAAAGTGATTCATAAATGGTTTAACGGGTCTTTAGCTATAAGAAACTACATTCATGAATGGAGAATGGATAAAATTTGGCTCTATTGCTAAGTCCTCTTATAACTCGTTCTATGTAATATCAAAAAATGTCATCGCAAGCTATACTCGTGAATGTTCATTAAGAGATTCTCAATAAAAGACAAGGAGTTCGTTTATAAGAAAGAACCTCCAAGCACATGCCTAAGAAAGTGTCACAAGGCTAAGTTGTTCAATCCACTATACACAGATATGATTAGTTGCTAGTATGGAAGAAACATGGGTTGAAGCTTTAAATGGTTGAGTGGATGAGGAAGATTATTGCACAACTACAATGGCTAGACCTAATATGAAAATACATTAGTAGAGCCTTTATCAAGGGAAGATTGACAACTACTTTTAACAATTGTTACATTAATTCATAATTTTTGGAATGAAGTTCTATAGATGTTTCCATCCCCAATTTAGTGCATAATTTTTAAGTAGCTTGAGTTCACTTTGGGTTAATATATCATTTAATAGACATTTTGAGGACCTAAGATTAACAGTCATTTACGATACATTACGATGAGTATTTTGGGAGGCAACAAGGTTATCACTTAAGGAGGGTTAATTATACACATGTATAGTTAGATATGAGATGTTTTGATCACAACATATTGAGTAGATAAACCTAGTAAGCCTTAAGGATTCACTTAGTGGATGTAATTCCCCAAAAATTATTTCTAGATCAAACACCAATTTTTGTTTTAGTAACGTTAACATAATTAGGTTGAGTCAATTGTTTTACTAGATTGAGGGCACCAAGTTCATGATGCCCTATTATACTACCTTAGTAAAATTATTGACTCGACCTAATTGTTTTACTAAATTGAGGGTTTTACGGATGATAATAGGGTAGTTTCTTCTAATGTGAACTTCTTTCCAATGTTAATAGCAGGCATTAAGCACTCAAAAAATCCCAATATCACAAGAAAAGGAAGATTCCTCCTTATTGATGGTGATGGCCTCAAATATCTCCGCCCAAGATGAGAGAGCAAGAAGAACCCTAACACAAGGTGTGGCAGAGTGACCTTTGCATGATTCATCTTCGAGACCCTACCAAGTATGGAGGGATTTTAGGTTATAACTGCCCATATTAGTGGTGGGTGATTTTTTAGAGTAATCCATCTAGGCATGAAAATGCTAAAGATTCATCCTTTATGACCTTGGGGACCTTTTCAATGCTATAAAAGTACAAAACCAACATTTTCAATATTTTTTTTAGCAACTACCTCTTACATTTTAGCTTTTTTAAAGAAAACCATGAATAAGACCTTTCAAATCATTCAACTAAAGGAAAATTGAAACTCTAACTTGTTAGACTAAATAATCCTTATTTATTCATCCACAAATTTTCTAGTTAGCATTTTGTTATTATCTATACAGGCGAAGAACATAGCAATATTACAAGGTCTATTTTTTTCTAGATTAACTGCTTTAACCATATCTGAATTTTCCAAAATGCTAAGCTTTGATCGTTTATAGGAAGGGCGCATACCTTGTCCTCCTCCCTCTTCTCCATTGCTATTGTCCTCACTATAAAACACCGTGTCAAAGAAAGCTATCCGTAGAAAAAAAAATTATTTCTCTACGATATCCCCGAAAGATTTAATGTTTTCATTAATATTTGGTGGCCTTTTAGGCTCAAAGGATGGAACATCATTAATTAAATGCAGCATACAGAGCAAGTGGAGAATTCATAAATGTAATGTATTACCTGAGTTAAAGTAGGTATGAAGAAACTAGAAATTAACACAATGTAAACACTAAACAAGGAAAGAAAATTGAGAGAAAAAGGGGTAAATCCACAGTTAGCATAGGCCCTCACCGCGATCCATGATCGTAAGCACCTGCCTCGTTCACCACCACTTTCCTTCTATCGCTATAGAGCAAGAGAACTTAGGTTTCTAAAACTATATCTATTAATCACGTTTTAATGAGTTTTACTAGTAATATTTTATATTTTAATTATTGAATGGTTCTAACCTTAATTCTTAACAAGATATTTATTCTATTCATAATTATATTTCGATAGTTATAATAAATAATAATAGTTAGAATTAGAATTATAGTTTATCTTGTAATTTTTTATTTTTTTTAAATTATAGATTTAATGTTTTTTTTAATTTAGATAAAGTTGTAGTAAAATTGATTAAAATACTTATAGTTATGTTTTTAATTATTTTGAATTTTGAAATAATAATTAATGAGGTACAATTATATTTAATATATTAGTTGGTTAAATATTTTTTAATAAGCAATAACTATAATCATTATTTAATTTAAAATCTAAGAAAATATAATTATAACTCAATCTATATGATCAATCAAAAGCTAGGAAAAAATTACACATGTTTTAAAACCTAAACATGAAAATATGTTTTTTCATATGACAAAATTGTTTGTAACGTATCTAGTAATTTCTACCACCTACCATCAATAAATACGCCATCTAGAATTGTCTTAGAAGTGTCTTTAAAATAGATGAGTCTAGACAAATGTTGTCAGTGAAAGAAAATTCAAGAAACCATTTCAAATTTATGAAGACCCTCTATAAACAAGGGCAAATGTAAACCATTGTACACAAACACTAAAATGTCTTAAACAGATTCTTTCTCCGCAAGGGTTCTTCATCTCCTTTGGTATGACACAAAGCTCTCCTCAACATCAACAATTCTTCATCTTCTAGTTTATTGTCTGATCCAGTGGGGTTTTCTTCCACCACTTCTGCTCTTCCGGTAGCCTCTGTCTTCTTACATTAAAATCCACAGTGTCCTTCTCCTCCACAATTCAAGTAGGCTCCTCTAGATTTCCTCTTGTCTTTTCTTCCAAAGTTCTAATTCCGATAACCATCTTGTTCTCTCCTTCGGTAGAAATTTTTATCATCCTTATGAATTACCTTCTTTTCTCACTTCCTTGTCCTTGTTCTGATCTGTACCAGTTCCTCTTCCTCCAGTATATCCTCTTCCTCCTTGAAATATTCCTCCGATAAACCTTCCACCTCTACCTCTCTATCTCTGCTCATATCTTTTGTTCATTTTCTCTTTAGACTTTAGTGCATACTGGTAAGCCTCTTCTACACTTTTCAGTTTGATCATACTGATTTCATCTTGTATAGACATCCGCAATCCATTCAAATTTCATGCAATTTGTTCAACTTCATCATCAACATGTCCGATTCTAATGTTCACTTTGTAAAATTGCTTTGGTGTACTCCTTCACACTAGATTCCTTCTAACTTAGATTTTGTAACTTTTAGAATAAATCCACTTGATAATTCGTCTACACAAACTTTTCTTTTAACTTAGCAATCATTCTTTCTCATGTCTTAATATTTTCTTTACCTCATCTTTGTCTATCAACTTGCAAATGCTCCCACCAAGAGATGCATGGCCTTTTAACTAGGTACAGACATATTTCACCTTCCTCTCTTCCACAATGTTTTGAAAATCAAAATACTTCTCCATCTCCAAGATCCAATCCATCAAGTCATCCAAATCTAACTTCCCATCATATTTTGGTGGGGTAAAATGAGGTTTAATTAGTATTCGCCCTACTCAAAACCCTTAAAAATCTTTCTTCATCTAGAACAACTGCCAGTAGGTTCACTTGTTTTGTCGGGGTGTCTTCTCCTTCATCTTCACTTACATCTTCAATATGTCGGCCTCTGCTCTGGGCTGTCTCCATGGCTTCTAACTAGGATGCTATTCCTCGCAACATCTCCATCATAGCAGGGTCTACATTGCCATGTGCTCCACCTTTTCTAGATCCTCTTCGCGCCATTGATTCACGCTAGTTTTCTACAATTGCAAGTCGGATCCATAATTTGCCACCCTAGAAAAAAATTTAGGACACAAAACCTTCAAAATGAAACTTTGCTCTAATACCACTTGAAGTAGTCACCAGTGAGGAGGGAGGGACCTCAAGGAGATCAGTCTAAATCGGTCAGCAAGAGTAAATAGAATGAAAACACACAGATATGATGTAGGCAATACATAACAAATAGTTTTATTGCATGAAATTTGATTATATCCAATCGATAACAACCGAGTTACAACATGCAGACACATAGGCCTGGTAGAATAGGTCACAACCAGGACCTTGAATGGAAAGATCTATCTTCTAAGAATAGTATATCTATTTGATACTCTGATTGGCTCTAATTGATTGCATTCTAAAGAATGATTACAAATATATATATTGATCCAAAGGATCCAGTCAACCCAAAAGGGATCAAAACCCGAAGAACAAGACCTAATGTGCAAAAATGAACAAGATCGGCCTCTGCCAAGAGATTCCGCCAGAAAATCCAAAGGACGAAACGTAGAAGGTCAACCACACGCCAAGAAATCTTGAGATCAATGCTCAAGCCTCTGCAAGTTACATAATGGGTTCTGGTAGATCACCAGAATAGGTCTCAGGCAACCGGTAACAAAGGAACAACCAATAGCAAGAAACTGCCAAGGAAACCAGTATTGATATCTTGTCGGAAAGTGATCCAAATGAGATGCAATTTGAGAGAAAGAAAGATGATCAAGTATTCAAGTAGAATCCAACTCCATAGGATCTAGTGAGCCAAAATCAAGACACAGAGAAAAACTAAATCTACAAACAAAACAGAAAGGAAAATGTTTTTGGTTGACGCAAGATTGCTATGAACCGGGGATGCTCCTGCATCAGAATCAGATTTAGTTTTTGATTCGACCAGAGTAACCACAACATATTTTCTATGTGTTTTCTACTTCTTCTTCAAAATACCTTTTCCCTTTACAGATGTACTGGAGGTTTTATCTTAAGAAGTAGGTGTCTTCACTGGAGCGACAGAGGGTCTTGTTACCTTTATCTTGACAGGAGAAGATGGAAATTTATGTTTCTCTTTCTTCTTTGTTGCATCCATTTCTGCCCTAGAAACTCTCACCTTCTCCTAGGGATGACCCTCCTCAACAAGAATATCCTCTACTATCTTTGCCACCTTCCACTTCCTTGTTGGTTCTATAAATTTGGAGTGTGAATTCAATGACTTTTCCTTGCAAGTACCGAACCTCTCCTCCTTGTTGTCTTCCCGAGAGTTGAGAAAATATTGTGCATATGCCTCCAAGGTAGCTTCATCGACCTCATATCCCATAGTCATTATGAAAATAGTGTGGGCTTGGATCACCTCCATCAAGAATTCATCTTTATTCATCATAAAACATATTGTCCCCTCATACTTCTTGACAATTTCCTCGGGGATTCACACTCTCTGCTTCATCTTCTCCTGAAATGTTTTAAAGAAGGCCCACAAAGCAACATTATGGTTGTCTTGATTTCCAAGACTACCCAATCCTTTCTTAATTTGTTGTGCCACCGGTCTGTCATAAGCCCACTGGACTCTACCCATTCCAGGGATTTGATTCATGAAATATAGGGCAAGATAGATAATCAATGTTCCAAACTTGGAAAAATGTTTTTTATCCTATTTGATCTTCTTCAAATTGATCATGTTCAATTCTTCCAACAACACACTGCATAGGTCATAGTGATCATCTTCCTTAACCATTTTATATGCAGCATGAATTGTGGTGCTAGAGACCGAATTCAATCTGCTTGAAATAGGTAACTGCTTTGATTGCTTTCATAGTGATCTTGTATGGCTTGTCCAACCACATAAATTTAGCATGAACCCTTCTCAACACATATTGAATGCACTCCTCATCGAAAGTTAGGAAGTTCACAAGTTGAGTGAAACCCTTCCTTACCAGTTGAGAAAATTATGGCTTAGGGTTGCTGATATTTGTTGGCAATATGTTGGATTTGGTTTAGTGTTGTCATTGATGTCAACACTATATCCCAATTAGAGGATATCCCTACTGGACCTACCTTGGCTAGTCTTGGTGATCATCTAGGTTTTGGCTATGTTTCTGATCCGGAATGATCAGATCTCTAAAATCAATTTTGGATGCTTATTCTGGATGGTTCTATGTTTTCCATATTCTATTGGTTCATGATTTGGTGCTCCAAATGATATCGCTTTTTTTCCCAGTTGGTATTTCCTTTTACTGGTTATCTTTATTGGTAAGCAATATTTGGTGATTTGGTCAGTTGATTTTGGTGTGGCTTATGGAATCGTCTTCTATCATGCTGAAGGTGTTGACTGATCTTGTGCTTACTATTTGGTGGATTTGCATTGGCTAGCGTGTTGAACTATGATGGTCCTATTGGATCCAGCTAAACTTTATGTTATTTCACATAGGGTTTCTATCGGTTGATGAAGCATGTTGGATTTTGGTCTTAAAAAAATTGCTAGCAAATTTAATTGTTTAGATATTAGATTTAGGTCCATTCTATGTAATGTAAATCATAATATTGGTTGGGTGGTACCTTGTGATGTAAATTTTATAATTATGGGTTTATGGTTTAGCCAACCTTGTAAATAAGGTTGATGATCTATATTTATAGGTGACTTATTCACGTAATTATCTTAACAGATGGTCAAGGGTTATGTTTGCATTATCAGAGATTGGTTTATGTGCGAACAAGGTCATATCATTCAGCGAAGGTTCAAGGAAGGTTTTTTTTTACAGGGAAGATGTCTATACTTAACCGGAGCTGTATCAAGCATTAGAAGATGCTACTTTCACAGTTAATTTCTTTTCAAATTGTAATCTGATGTTTATGTAAGTTAGTGAGACTTCCTTTTATGATGAGTAGTGATCTCTAGGTAGTTGGCCTGATTACAAGTGCAATCCCCATTGTAATTATTTCACATACTACTGTAGAAGTATTATCTAATTATGGGTAGGGTTTCCCAATGTGGTTTTTCCCTTTACCTGGTTTTTCATGTCAAAATTATTGGTGTTGTGTGTACTATGCTTTCATGTTCTATCTTTCATTGTGTTGGTTTCTTTCTGCTTAGATTTAAAGGTTATGATATGCTATAGTTCTGATTTCTGATAGTAAACTAATTCACCCCCACACTCAGTTTACTCCCAGTGTCAAATATGTCTAACGATTGGAATCAGAGTGAGGTCCTCTCTGCATAAGCTTAACCGCTTGAGGAGATCTGATGGCGTCAACATCAAGTTCTATATTCAATCCCTAAAGGAGAGTCCAAGATTTGATGGTACAAATTACAAAATATGGAAGGAGCGTACGAAGATTCATCTCAAATGTCTTGGATTTGAAGTTTGGGAGATAGTGAAGAAAGGGTATATACCTCATGATCCTAATTCTAGAGCACCGACACCTACTGATGAACAAAAGAGAGCTGAAAATTATGTTAGAGCAAAAGAAGCTTTGTTGAGCACCCTATCTGATGAGAAGCTATTAAATGTCATAGAATTGGAGAATGCTAAGTAGATCTGGTTGAAGCTTGAAAATCTTTATGACTAGGCAGTAAAGATTATAAAACTTGAAGGTTTCCATGTAAGATATGAAACTTTAAAGATGGAATAAGATGAGAAGATTAGTTCTTTCATGGATAGAGTAAATGAGATTGTCATGGGTATCAAATGTTGTGGTGGATCAACTAGTGATGATGAGATAGTTTCAAAGGTTTTGAGAGTTCTACCTCCACCTTACGAGATGAAGGCTACTACAATCAATGAACTCTAGACTATGTCAAGCACCCCTATTACCAGAGATACATTGCTTGGGAAATTGACTGTTTTTGAGCTTGAAGAACTTGGCGATCAGAGTGCTACTAAAATTGAGAATGCATTCAAAGCATCTGCCTCCAATAAGAAGAGGATAGATTGGAAGGAAATGTATATTAAAGATATGAAGGAGATTGAGAGAGAAGAAACATAACTTGAAGAGTTGGAAGTGTTGATTGCAAGAATAATTCCTAAAGGACCAGCAAGAAGTAAGTATGAAGGGAAAGTCCCTTTTAAGTGTTTTTCATGCAATAAGATTGGTCATTTTGCTTCTAGATTCCCTAAAAGAGCTACTAGGAATCATAAAATATTTGTAAAGAGTTATAATCCAAATTTGAAAAATCAGAGCACGCCTAGATCCAGAAGGAATAAGGATAAATCATGCTATTATGCCGACAATGATGATTTTGGTATTACTGATGATGATGATGATGATGATGATGATGATGAACCTGTGAGTGGATCCTATAATGGAGCTTCCATCGATAAAGATTGGGTCTTTAATACTATCAAGGATGATTCTCTGGAATCTATCATTAAAGCACCTCATACTAAGGAAAAGGCTTTGGCTGCTAAAATTGAAGAAAATGATGAATGAGTCATAGACAATGGATGCTCACATCACATGATCGGCAACAAGAGGAAATTTTGAACACCTCAAGAATTTAATGGCGAACTAGATGGATTTGGAGATAATAAGGCATGTAGGATCAAAGACAAAGGAACAATATCATTAGATGGTAAGACTAATACTGACAATGTTTATTATGTTGAAGGATTAAAGCATAATCTTTTAAGTATAGATCAGATGGTGGATAGAGGATTTCATTTGCAATTCAAGGGTGGAAAATGTAAGATCGTCAATTGATCTGGATTGGAAATTTCTTCTGGAACTCAAACGAAAGGTAACATCTACCATTTGAACTCCGGTGAGAAAGTTTGCTTCATTTCTTAGATTGATAAAATTTGGTTATGGAATAAGAGGATGTGTCATGTAAACTTTGATTGCATAGTGAAGATCAATTCAACATAGGCTGACAGAGATTTTCCAAAGATTGTTAAACCTCATAATCTAGTATGTAGATAATGTCAAATGGGTAAGCAAATTAGAAATTCTTTCAGGAGTATACATGATAAATATAATGAAATTATTGATCTTATTCATACTGATCTATGTGGATTGGCAGGGACTAATTTTTTTCAAGGTGATAGATACTTTATGTTACTTATTGATGATTATTATAGAATGATGTGGGTAGCATTTTTGAAGGAAAAATATGAAGCTCTTGAGAAATTCAAAATCTTTAAATCTTTGGTTGAGACTGAGACATGACTGAAGATAAAAATTTTGAGATCAGATCACGGTGTTGAGTTTACATATGGTGATTTCAATAACTTTTGTGAAAGGAATGGAATTAGAAGGTAACTTTCTTCACCTAGGACCTCGCAACAGAATGGATTGTTGGAAAGGAAGAATATAACCATATTGGATACAACAAGGACAATGATGACAGAAGCTAGATTGCCTGATATCTATTGGAGAGAAGCTGTCAATACAAATATATACACTTTCAAAAGAGTACACATTAAGGTGATACCGATAATACTCCTTTTGAATTATGGTTTGGTCATACTCCTACTATTAGATATTTTAGATTTTTCAGAAGTAAATGTTACATTACAAGAGATGATGCACTAGGAAAGTTTGATCTTAGAAGTGTTGAAGTTATATTTTTGGGTTATTCAACTAAAAGCAAAGCATATAGATGTTTTAACAAAAGATTGAATCAGATAATGGAAAGCATAAATGTGAAGGTGGATGAGCATGGAGTTAATCAGATCCAATCATATGACTATGGACCCGAAGATGAATTTGTTAGACCTGAACCAATAATGCAAGAATCAGTTCAAAATAGTGAACCAGTCACTTCAGCAACATAAAAAAATTCAACAGTGACATATGAACAACAAAGAGAGTCAGAAAATTAAGAAAACTCAAAGACTCACAAGTATGTGAAACTAAATCATTCTAAAGATCACGTCATTGGAGATAAAAGGAAAGGTGTGATGACTAGGAGAAGATTAGTTGCTGAAGAGGTATGCTTAATTTCTTAAATTGAACCAGAATCATTTATTGAAGAAAGTGAGGATGAAAATTGGATAAAAGAAATGGAAGAGGAGTTAGAAAAAATAGAAAAGAATAGAACATGGGAACTAGTTCCTAGACCTAAAGATAAGAATATTATTGTTCCACCATGTCCAACATTGTTGGCACATACGCCTTTGTCTCTCTTGGATTATAAGGGATAAACTCCTTTCTTGGGTATGTGATAGAAACTGTAGGTTGTTCAGGAGCTTTATCTTTAGCAAATATCCCTTGAGTGTGGGTGAACTCACAATACTGGTTCCCACTTTTTGACCAACTTTGACACTTAGATGAACATTTTGGAAAAAACTTCACTTTCTGACACCTATAACTTTTAAACTGAACGTAAGAATTTGAAGATGATGTAAAGTAGTGATTTGTAACATATTGTTTGTAGATTCTAAATATTATTTTTTCAAAAAAATTTTAATAAAATTTTATTGATTTTTCCATCTCCCTCGAAAAGTAGTTTTTTTTACAACAAATAATATTTTTTAAGAGTGATGTGCATCCTAAAATGCATAATTTTTTTTCTATAAATGATAAAAAATTATTTCTTTTGAATTCTGGTTTGTAACATCAATACCTAGGGCATGTAGTTGGTTTGATAGTGATATGTTGAATATTTTTTATTTTACTTAGTTTTGAAGTCCGACTAATTATAATTTAGATATAGGTGTACGTTTGAACACATAACTTGTTCTCTATATAACAAAAATCGATTTTAATTTTTTTGTTAGAAAGAAGACATCAATACCTAGGGCATAGATATTTTTTAGAATTTTTTTGAATTAGTTTACTATTTTTCTCAATGCATTGAACAAAGAAGTTCATGTTCAGTGAAATACTTACGTTCATAAGAAATAGAACAAAAATATATTAAAAATTATACTATTTGGAAAGCTTATAATTAGGACTAAATAATTAAACAAAGAAAACTTCTAAATGAATTCATTTAACCCCCAAAAGTTAATTGAAAATTGGTTTCTCATCAGCATTTGATAGATGCAAAGGAGACTCCATTGCAAGTATGATTTAGAAGTAGAGAGCTTCTATCCAAGAAATTTTGATCTAAGAGCCTTTGATCTAACTCTCTTCAATTAATTACTTCAAATGGGACCTCTTAAATATTAAATAATTATATTTTCTAAAAAATGTATGATTTCGGCCAAAATCAGGATGTACCAAAAAGTGGGAACTAGTTTTGTGAGTTCACCCATGTTTATATTCTACCCTGTGAAGCACCTTTTTAAGAAGAGATTGTAATCTGATTGCACTTGAGGAATCCTCGAGTTTGATGTGGCTATGCCATTTGTGAGGATGACATCTTCGTCTTCCATCCAAGAAAATAGTGCATGGTCTAGAGCTATCTCTGCTTCTTGTTGCATTGGCATACCTTATATGTGGGCAATCAGAGACACATTATCCATGCCAGGCAATGCATAAACTGAATCATCTGGAGCCACACCTAGGTTATGTTGGTCTACAATTTTGTGTTGCAAATTGTCTCTTCAACAATTTCTTGGGGCATGGGCATTATTGTAGGGAAAAAATCAAGATCTATTATCATTTGCTAGATTATTTTGTCCCATTGTCAACCCTTTACTGGTGTTAGGGTATGTCAGTTCTG